>NC_092158.1:90081407-90096407 GCF_045791955.1 Oncorhynchus clarkii lewisi
CTTCCCCCTCCTATCTTCTCCTTTCCCCTCCTCTCACACCTCTCTTTTCCTCTCCTCCCCTCTCCTCCTCTCCTCCCCTCTCCTCCTCTCCCCCTCCTTTCCTCTCCTCCCCTCGCCTCCTCTCCCCCCTCCTTTCCTCTCCTCCCCTCGCCTCCTCTCCTCCCTCCTTTCCTCTCCTCCCCTCGCCTCCTCTCCCCCCTCCTTTCCTCTCCTCCCCTCTCCTCCTCTCCTCCCCTCTCCTCCTCTTCCCCCTCCTATCTTCTCCTCTCCCCTCCTCTCCTCCTCCTCTCCTCCCCTCTCAGGGTGACATATCCATCATCATCCCCACAGCACTGTAGACGCTCTTTAATAAGGAGAATATGAGCCTCAGCTAAAGTGCTTTGTTTTCATTTTGCTGCCACACCGCCACACCGCCACACCGCCACACCGCCACACCGCCACACCGCCACACCGCCACACCGCCACACCGCCACACCGCCACACCGCCACACCGCCACACCGCCACACCGCCAAAGGTAATGGGGGCTCCTCAAATATTTATAGAAGGCCTAGGTCGATGGTCCCTGCCTGTCAGCCTGAGAGAGAGAGAGAGACCGAGAGAGAGAGAGACAGAGAGAGGGAGAGAGAGAGACAGAGAGAGAGAGAGAGGGAGAGGGAGAGAGAGAGAGAGAGAGAGAGAGAGAGAGAGAGAGGGAGAGAGAGACAGAGAGAGACAGAGAGAGAGAGAGACAGAGAGAGAGACAGAGAGAGAGAGTGAGAGAGAGAGAGACAGAGAGAGAGAGAGAGAGAGGGAGAGAGAGGGAGATAGGGAGAGAGAGAGAGAGAGACAGGGAGAGAGAGAGAGAGAGACAGAGAGAGAGAGAGAGGGAGAGAGAGAGAGAGAGAGAGACAGAGACAGAGAGAGAGAGAGAGAGAGAGATAGGTAAAGAAAGAGGAACAGGGACTCTACCATACATCACAACACCATTCAGCCCTCAGATGTCATGCTCAAAAAAAGAGCAGCCTGTAAGAGAAAGCATGGAAACCTCCAGATCTCCCTCCTCATTGACAGAGCACCACGCCCCCAGAGCACCACGCCCCCTGAGCACCACGCCCCCTGAGAGACTAAGGTTCCCCAGCAGCTTATAATAGGATACTCAAATAAAGACAGTGGTAAAGGGAGCAACGGATCTTAAAATGGCTGCTGGATGGGAAGCTTTCTTCAGTTATATTAAGGAGAGTACTAGGATGATTTCTACTGGCAGTTACAGTACAATCTCCTCACTCCTAGCAGTGGACCCAATTACAGTACAATCTCCTCACTCCTAGCAGTGGCCACAATTACAGTACAATCTCCTCACTCCTAGCAGTGGCCACAATTACAGTACAATCTCCTCACTCCTATCAGTGGCCACAATTACAGTACAATCTCCTCACTCCTAGCAGTGGCCAGAATTACAGTACAATCTCCTCACTTCTTGCAGTGCCACAATTACAGTACAATCTCCTCACTCCTAGCAGTGGCCCCAATTACAGTACAATCTCCTCACTCCTAGCAGTGGCCCCAATTACAGTACAATTTCCTCACTCCTAGCAGTGGCCACAATTACAGTACAATCTCCTCACTCCTAGCAGTGGCCACAATTACAGTACAATCTCCTCACTTCTAGCAGTGGCCCCAATTACAGTACAATCTCCACACTTCTAGCAGTGGCCCCAATTACAGTACAATCGCCTGACCCCCTAACGTTGGCATTCAAATGTAATCTCTTTTTGATGTGAAGGACGAGGTGTGAAGAATGAGGAGGGGGAGATTTAGTAAGCTCTCTGTGTTGGCGTGTGCTTGCGTATGTGTGTGTGTTCCTGCAGACCTCTTGCCTCATAATGTAAACAGTATTAAGCTGGTGGTTGGTATGTGTGTGTGGTGTGTGTGTGTTTGTGTGTCTACTGAAACTCTTCCTCCCCCTGTTATCTCTTTCATCCTGTCTGTCTTCCTCTTTTATTTCTGTCTCTCTCTTCCCCTCCTCTTTTAATTCTTTCTCTCTCTCTCTTCCTCTCTTCTTTCTCTCTCTCTCTCTCTTCTTCTCCTCTTTCTATCTCTCTCTTCCGCTTCTCTTTCTCTCTCTCTCTCTTCTTCTCCTCTTTCTATCTCTCTCTTCCGCTTCTCTTTCTCTCTCTCTCTCTTCTTCTCCTCTTTCTATCTCTCTCTTCCGCTTCTCTTTCTCTCTCTCTCTCTTCCTCTCCTCTTTCCATCTCTCTCTCTTCCCCTTCTCTTTCTCTCTCTCTATCTTCCTCTCCTCTTTCTATCTCTCTCTTCCGCTTCTCTTTCTCTCTCTCTCTCTTCCTCTCCTCTTTCCATCTCTCTCTTCCTCTCCTCTTTCTATCTCTCTCTTCCTCTCCTCTTTCCATCTCTCTCTCTTCCCCTTCTCTTTCTCTCTCTCTCTCTTCCTCTCCTCTTTCTATCTCTCTCTTCCGCTTCTCTTTCTCTCTCTATCTCTTCCTCTCCTCTTTCCATCTCTCTCTCTTCCCCTTCTCTTTCTCTCTCTCTCTCTTCCTCTCCTCTTTCTATCTCTCTCTTCCGCTTCTCTTTCTCTCTCTCTCTCTTCCTCTCCTCTTTCCATCTCTCTCTTCTGCTTCTCTTTCTCTCTCTATCTCTTCCTCTCCTCTTTCTATCTTTCTCTTCCGCTTCTCTTTCTCTCTCTCTCTCTTCCTCTCCTCTTTCTATCTCTCTCTTCCGCTTCTCTTTCTCTCTCTCTCTCTTCCTCTCCTCTTTCTATCTCTCTCTTCCGCTTCTCTTTCTCTCTCTCTCTCTTCTTCTCCTCTTTCTATCTCTCTCTTCCGCTTCTCTTTCTCTCTCTATCTCTTCCTCTCCTCTTTCCATCTCTCTCTCTTCCCCTCCTCTTTCCATCTCTCTCTTCCCCTTCTCTTTCTCTCTCTATCTCTTCCTCTCCTCTTTCCATCTCTCTCTCTTCCCCTCACACAATGTACACAATTGTACACAATTGACTCCCTTTCTGTACCATTCATGTGTACTCTACTCTACTTAATAGTGGACAGTATAACACACGTTGTGAGGCAGTCAGAGGAAACAGTCTGTGGTATATCTTTACGCTGCTGATCTGATTGCAGTAATATAAAGTAGATTACACTTTCAGTCTACCCCTTCCTTTTTCGAACATTCTGTTAAAAATCGCGCAACTTTTCAGCGTCCTGCTACTCATGCCAGGAATATAGTATATGCATATGATTAGTATGTGTGGATAGAAAACACTCTGAAGTTTCTAAAACTGGTTAAATCACGGCTGTGACTATAACAGATCGTGTGTTTCATTGAAAAACGCAAGAAAAACTGCTCTCTGAAAGCTAAAAATAATTTCCATAAGTCACTTTCATGGGTTGTTAAAAGGGGACAAAATGTAATATCGACCTGCATGCAATTCATACAAATTCCACACGATGTCGCCATTGTCGTCATTTTCAATTGAATTTTTTGTTGAAAAATCCAACTATCTGGATTCCGTTTCTTCCGGTCTCCACCAGGATCTTTTCAATGTGGACATTGGCAGCCATTGATTTGGAGACGAGGAGCTATTGAATATACATCGCCCTGTGATAGATTATAAACGTTTACTAATACCTAAAGTTGGATTACAAAAGGATTTCGAAGTGTTTTGTGAAAGTTTATCGTCGACTTTTTTAATTTAAAAAAATGACGCAGCGTTTAAAAACGATGTTTTTTTCTGAATGACACAGCTTCCATAGAAAGCTATTTTGGGTATATATGGACCGATTTAAACGAAAAAAAGACCCAATAGTGATGTTTATGGGGCATATAGGAGTGCCAAGAAAGAAGCTCGTCAAAGGTAATGAATGTTTTATATTTTATTTCTGCGTTTTGTGCAGCGCCGGATAAGCAAAGTCTTTGTTTACGTCGCATTCAGGCATTTTGAGGTGTTGCATGCTATCAGATAATAGCTTCTCATGCTTTCGCCGAAAAGCATTTTAAAAATCTGACTTGTTGGCTAGGTTCACAACGAGTGTAGCTTTAATTCAATACCCTGCTTGTGAATTTTGATCAAGGTTTGAGTTTTAACGAGTACATTTAGCATTTAGCGTAGCGCATTTGCATTTCCAGGTGCCTAGTTGAGACATATGCGTCTCAAGTAGAATCAAGAAGTTAAGTCCGTTTCATCATGTTTTCACTATTTATTTCCTGTGTGAGTCCCTGCTGCTCCTACTCTACACTGCTGCCTCCATATTAGATCTGCATCCCAATCCCTGTTCCCTATGGGCCCTGTTCCCTATGGGCCCTGTTCCCTTATGGGCCCTGTTCCCTTATGGGCCCTGTTCCCTTATGGGCCCTGTTCCCTTATGGGTCCTGTTCCCTATGGGCCCTGTTCCCTATGGGCCCTGTTCCCCTATGGCCCCTGTTCCCTTATGGGCCCTGTTCCCTATGGGCCCTGTTCCCCTATGGCCCCTGTTCCGATATGGGCCCTGTTCCCTATGGGCCCTGTTCCCTTATGGGCCCTGTTCCCTTATGGGCCCTGTTCCCTTATGGGCCCTGTTCCCTTATGGGCCCTGTTCCCTATGGGCCCTGTTCCCTATGGGCCCTGTTCCCTTATGGGCCCTGTTCCCTTATGGGCCCTGTTCCCCTATGGCCCCTGTTCTCCTATGGGCCCTGTTCCCTATGGGTCCTGTTCCCTTATGGGCCCTGTTCCCTATGGGCCCTGTTCCCTATGGGCCCTGTTCCCTTATGGGCCCTGTTCCCTTATGGGCCCTGTTCCCCTATGGGCCCTGTTCCCTTTGGGCCCTGTTCCCTATGGGCCCTGTTCCCTTATGGGCCCTGTTCCCTTATGGGCCCTGTTCCCTTATGGGCCCTGTTCCCTTATGGGCCCTGTTCCCTTATGGGCCCTGTTCCCTTATGGGCCCTGTTCCCTATGGGCCCTGTTCCCTTATGGGCCCTGTTCCCTTATGGGCCCTGTTCCCTTATGGGCCCTCTTCCCTTATGGGCCCTGTTCCCTTATGGGCCCTGTTCCCTTATGGGCCCTGTTCCCTATGGGCCCTGTTCCCTATGGGCCCTGTTCCCTTATGGGCCCTGTTCCCTTATGGGCCCTGTTCCCTATGGGCCCTGTTCCCTTATGGGCCCTGTTCCCTTATGGGCCCTGTTCCCCTATGGGCCCTGTTCCCTTATGGGCCCTGTTCCCTTATGGGCCCTGTTCCCTATGGGCCCTGTTCCCTTATGGGCCCTGTTCCCTTATGGGCCCTGTTCCCCTATGGGCCCTGTTCCCTATGGGTCCTGTTCCCTTATGGGCCCTGTTCCCTATGGGCCCTGTTCCCTTATGGGCCCTGTTCCCTTATGGGCCCTGTTCCCTTATGGGCCCTGTTCCCTTATGGGCCCTGTTCCCTTATGGGCCCTGTTCCCCTATGGGCCCTGTTCCCTATGGGCCCTGTTCCCTATGGGCCCTGTTCCCTTATGGGCCCTGTTCCCCTATGGGCCCTGTTCCCTATGGGCCCTGTTCCCTATGGGCCCTGTTCCCTTATGGGCCCTGTTCCCCTATGGCCCCTGTTCCCCTATGGCCCCTGTTCTCCTATGGCCCCTGTTCCCCTATGGCCCCTGTTCCCCTATGGCCCCTGTTCCCCTATGGCCCCTGTTCCACTATGGGCCCTGTTCCCCTATGGGCCCTGTTCCCCTATGGGCCCTGTTCCACTATGGGCCCTGCTCAAATGTAGTGTCCATATGAAATGATCTGGAGCCTGTGTATACTGTACCAGATGTTCTGTTTGTGTAGGAGGGATGGAATATTTACCTGTCTGGAGTAGAGGTCGACCGATTAATCAAAATGGCCGATTAATTAGGACCTATTTCAAGTTTTCATAACAATCGGTAATTGACATTTCTGGACACCGATTATACCCGATTACATTGCACTCCACGAGGAGACTGTGTGGCAGGCTGACTACCTGTTATGCGAGTGCAGCAAGGAGCCAAGGTAAGGTGCTAGCTAGCATTAAACTTATCTTTAAAAAAAAAATCAATCTTAACATAATCACTGGTTAACTACACATGGTTGATGATATTACTAGTTTATCTAGCTTGTCCTGCGTTGCATATAATCGATGCGGTGCCTGTTAATTTATCATTGAATCACAGCCTACTTCACCAAACAGGTGATTTAACAAGCACATTTTCGAAAAAAGCACTGTCGTTGCACCAGTGTGTACCTAAACATAAACATCAACGCCTTTCTTAAAATCAATACACAAGTATATATATTTAAACCTGCATATTTAGCTAATATTGCCTGATATCATGAATTTATTTTAACTAGGGAAATTGTGTCACTTCTCTTGCGTTCTGTGCAACAGAGTCAGAGTATATGCAGCAGTTTGGGCCGCCTGGCTCGTTGCAAACTGTGTGAAGACTATTTCTTCCTAACAAAGACAGCCAACTTCGCCAAACGGGGGATGATTTAACAAAAGCGTATTTGCGAAACTAGCACAATCGTCGTTGCACGACTGTACCTAACCATAAACATCAACGCCTTTCTTAAAATCAACACACAGAAGTATATATTTTTAAACCTGCATATTTAGCTAAAAGAAATCCAGGTTAGCAGGCAATATTAACCAGGTGAAATTGTGTCACTTCTCTTGCGTTCATTGCACGCAGAGTCAGGGTATATGCAACAGTTTGGGCCGCCTGGCTCGTTGCCAACTAATTTGCCAACATTTTACGTAATTATGACATAAACATTGAAGGTTGTACAATGTAACAGTAATATTTAGACTTAGGGATGTCACCCTTTAGATAAAATACCGAACGGTTCCATATTTCACTGAAAGAATAAACGTTTTGTTTTCGAAATTATAGTTTCCGGATTTGACCATATTAATGACCAAAGGCTCATATTTCTGTGTGTTATTATGTTATAATTAAGTCTATGATTTGATAGAGCAGTCTGAGCGATGGTAGGCAGCAGCAGGCTCGTAAGCATTCATTCAAACAGCACTTTCGTGCGTTTGCCAGCATATCTTCGCTGTGCTTCAAGCATGGAGTGTTTTTGACTTCAGGCCTATCAACTCCTGAGATTAGGCTGGTGTAACCGATGTGAAATGGCTAGCTAGTTAGCGGGGTGCGCGCTAATAGCGTTTCAATCTGTGACGTCACTCACTCTGAGACCTTGAAGTAGTTGTTCCCGCGACGTTTGTGGAGCGATGGGTAACGATGCTTCGAGGGTGGCCGTTGTCGATGTGTTTCTGGTTTGAGCCCAGGTAGGGGCGAGGAGAGGGACGGAAGCTATACTGTTACACTGGCAATACTAAAGTGCCTATAAGAATATCCAATCGTCAAAGGTTTATGAAATCCACATTTATCAGTCTTTAACACTGTTTCTGGAGGTGTTATAACACATTTATCAGTCTGTAACACTGTTTCTGGAGGTGTTATAACACATTTATCAGTCTGTAATGTTTCTGGAGGTGTTATAACACATTTATCAGCCAGTCTGCAACACTGTTTCTGGAGGTGTTATAACACATTTCTCCATCTGTAACACTGTTTCTGGAGGTGTTATAACACATTTATCAGTCTGTAACACTGTTTCTGGAGGTGTTATAACACATTTATCAGTCTGTAACACTGTTTCTGGAGGTGTTATAACACATTTATCAGTCTGTAACAGTTTCTGGAGATGTTATAACACATTTATCAGTCTGTAACACTGTTTCTGGAGGTGTTATAACACATTTCTCAGTCTGTAACACTGTTTCTGGAGGTGTTATAACACATTTATCAGCCAGTCTGTAACACTGTTTCTGGAGGTGTTATAACACATTTATCAGTCTGTAACACTGTTTCTGGAGGTGTTATAACACATTCAGCAGTCTGTGTACTGTGCTGAAATGAGGAAGGTCCAGTGGAGAGGTGGGTACACTCTAACTTTGCAAAACCATTCCCAAACGGCCCACCCGGCGAAGGAAAGACGCCTTGTGTGAAAAATTCCACGAGACATACACTCTGAATGACCAAAAATGCTAAATCCCATATTGGTCTTTCACAGTCAGGACAACCTAGGATGCACTGAGCTGGATGTTATCTTCTTCCTTACGTCTCTAGCATGGTTCAAGACATTATGGTGGATGCATATCCAGGTCAACTCATCTGGGCTTGGCTCAGTGTCAGCTTAGTCCTGCAGTGTGATAACCACCATTGTGTTCTGAGTTCCTACCTCTCTCCACACTACAGAGCCATGCTGAACTAGGCTGTTCTAGTTAGTCTTTCAACACAGCTGCTGAACAGGGGGTTCAATGCACTGTCAAAGGGCTCCGAAGCACTGTCATTATCGGCTGAGGAGAGAGCACTGACACTGTCATCATGGGCTCCTGAGGAGAGAGCACTGACACTGTCATCATGGGCTCCTGAGGAGAGAGCACTGACACTGTCATCATGGGCTCCTGAGGAGAGAGCACTGGCACTGTCATCATGGGCTCCTGAGGAGGGAACACTGACACTCATCATGGGCTCCGGAGCTCGAGCAGGGGAAGTCATTACTTTCCCGCTCGTTGTCCAAAATGTCTGCTACTCCACTACTTGTATTAGTTTGGACAGTTGACAACGTTGTTTGATGTGTTCGCTTCATAGTTCATTTGAGAAGTACAAGAATTACGTTTCCATGTCAGGAAAATAGCCAAGGCGCCATCAAGCAAAATCTATGGTTGAAGCAAAGTAACGTTCTGAATGACCAGCCAATCAGAGCCATTTCAGACGCTGTTCTCGTGCACATTATTTCTTCATTGGCTGTTTAAAAAAAATCACATTCCCATTTATTCACATGCAGATTGGATAAGCTAAATATTTAATGTGCTTTGCATTGTGGGATACTTTGTGTCTGGTTTCTCTATTGTGCTGCATCATTGATAAGTTGTATGCCTCCACTACAATACTTTGTGTCTGGTTTCTCTATTGTGCTGCATCATTGATAAGTTGTAAACCTCCACTACAATACTTTGTGTCTGGTTTCTCTATTGTGCTGCATCATTGATAAGTTGTAAACCTCCACTACAATACTTTGTGTCTGGTTTCTCTATTGTGCTACATCATTGATAAGTTGTAAACCTCCACTACAATACTTTGTGTATGGTTTCTCTATTGTGCTGCATCATTGATAAGTTGTGTCTGGTTTCTCTATTGTGCTGCATCATTGATAAGTTGTAAACCTCCACTACAATACTTTGTGTCTGGTTTCTCTATTGTGCTGCATCATTGATAAGTTGTGTATGGTTTCTCTATTGTGCTGCATCATTGATAAGTTGTATACCTCCACTACAATACTTTGTGTCTGGTTTCTCTATTGTGCTGCATCATTGATAAGTTGTATGCCTCCACTACAATACTTTGTGTCTTGTTTCTCTATTGTGCTGCATCATTGATAAGTTGTAAACCTCCACTACAATACTTTGTGTCTGGTTTCTCTATTGTGCTGCATCATTGATAAGTTGTAAACCTCCACTACAATACTTTGTGTCTGGTTTCTCTATTGTGCTACATCATTGATAAGTTGTAAACCTCCACTACAATACTTTGTGTATGGTTTCTCTATTGTGCTGCATCATTGATAAGTTGTGTCTGGTTTCTCTATTGTGCTGCATCATTGATAAGTTGTAAACCTCCACTACAATACTTTGTGTCTGGTTTCTCTATTGTGCTGCATCATTGATAAGTTGTGTATGGTTTCTCTATTGTGCTGCATCATTGATAAGTTGTGTCTGGTTTCTCTATTGTGCTGCATCATTGATAAGTTGTAAACCTCCACTACAATACTTTGTGTCTGGTTTCTCTATTGTGCTGCATCATTGATAAGTTGTGTATGGTTTCTCTATTGTGCTGCATCATTGATAAGTTGTGTCTGGTTTCTCTATTGTGCTGCATCATTGATAAGTTGTATACCTCCACTACAATACTTTGTGTCTGGTTTCTCTATTGTGCTGCATCATTGATAAGTTGTGTATGGTTTCTCTATTGTGCTGCATCATTGATAAGTTGTGTCTGGTTTCTCTATTGTGCTGCATCATTGATAAGTTGTAAACCTCCACTACAATACTTTGTGTCTGGTTTCTCTATTGTGCTGCATCATTGATAAGTTGTAAACCTCCACTACAATACTTTGTGTCTGGTTTCTCTATTGTGCTGCATCATTGATAAGTTGTATACTTCCACTATAATACTTTGTGTCTGGTTTCTCTATTGTGCTGCATCATTGATAAGTTGTGTCTGGTTTCTCTATTGTGCTGCATCATTGATAAGTTGTGTCTGGTTTCTCTATTGTGCTGCATCATTGATAAGTTGTGTCTGGTTTCTCTATTGTGCTGCATCATTGATAAGTTGTAAACCTCCACTACAATACTTTGTGTCTGGTTTCTCTATTGTGCTGCATCATTGATAAGTTGTGTATGGTTTCTCTATTGTGCTGCATCATTGATAAGTTGTGTCTGGTTTCTCTATTGTGCTGCATCATTGATAAGTTGTAAACCTCCACTACAATACTTTGTGTCTGGTTTCTCTATTGTGCTGCATCATTGATAAGTTGTGTATGGTTTCTCTATTGTGCTGCATCATTGATAAGTTGTGTCTGGTTTCCCTATTGTGCTGCATCATTGATAAGTTGTATACCTCCACTACAATACTTTGTGTCTGGTTTCTCTATTGTGCTGCATCATTGATAAGTTGTGTATGGTTTCTCTATTGTGCTGCATCATTGATAAGTTGTGTCTGGTTTCTCTATTGTGCTATATCATTGATAAGTTGTAAACCTCCACTACAATACTTTGTGTCTGGTTTCTCTATTGTGCTGCATCATTGATAAGTTGTAAACCTCCACTACAATACTTTGTGTCTGGTTTCTCTATTGTGCTGCATCATTGATAAGTTGTATACTTCCACTACAATACTTTGTGTCTGGTTTCTCTATTGTGCTGCATCATTGATAAGTTGTGTCTGGTTTCTCTATTGTGCTGCATCATTGATAAGTTGTGTCTGGTTTCTCTATTGTGCTGCATCATTGATAAGTTGTGTCTGGTTTCTCTATTGTGCTGCATCATTGATAAGTTGTAAACCTCCACTACAATACTTTGTGTGTGGTTTCTCTATTGTGCTGCATCATTGATAAGTTGTATACCTCCACTACAATACTTTGTGTCTGGTTTCTCTATTGTGCTGCATCATTGATAAGTTGTATACCTCCACTACAATACTTTGTGTCTGGTTTCTCTATTGTGCTGCATCATTGATAAGTTGTGTATGGTTTCTCTATTGTGCTGCATCATTGATAAGTTGTATACCTCCACTACAATACTTTGTGTCTGGTTTCTCTATTGTGCTGCATCATTGATAAGTTGTAAACCTCCACTACAATACTTTGTGTATGTTTTCTCTATTGTGCTGCATCATTGATAAGTTGTAAACCTCCACTACAATACTTTGTGTATGGTTTCTCTATTGTGCTGCATCATTGATAAGTTGTGTCTGGTTTCTCTATTGTGCTGCATCATTGATAAGTTGTAAACCTCCACTACAATACTTTGTGTCTGGTTTCTCTATTGTGCTGCATCATTGATAAGTTGTGTATGGTTTCTCTATTGTGCTGCATCATTGATAAGTTGTGTCTGGTTTCTCTATTGTGCTGCATCATTGATAAGTTGTAAACCTCCACTACAATACTTTGTGTCTGGTTTCTCTATTGTGCTGCATCATTGATAAGTTGTGTATGGTTTCTCTATTGTGCTGCATCATTGATAAGTTGTGTCTGGTTTCTCTATTGTGCTGCATCATTGATAAGTTGTATACCTCCACTACAATACTTTGTGTCTGGTTTCTCTATTGTGCTGCATCATTGATAAGTTGTGTATGGTTTCTCTATTGTGCTGCATCATTGATAAGTTGTGTCTGGTTTCTCTATTGTGCTGCATCATTGATAAGTTGTAAACCTCCACTACAATACTTTGTGTCTGGTTTCTCTATTGTGCTGCATCATTGATAAGTTGTAAACCTCCACTACAATACTTTGTGTCTGGTTTCTCTATTGTGCTGCATCATTGATAAGTTGTATACTTCCACTATAATACTTTGTGTCTGGTTTCTCTATTGTGCTGCATCATTGATAAGTTGTGTCTGGTTTCTCTATTGTGCTGCATCATTGATAAGTTGTGTCTGGTTTCTCTATTGTGCTGCATCATTGATAAGTTGTGTCTGGTTTCTCTATTGTGCTGCATCATTGATAAGTTGTAAACCTCCACTACAATACTTTGTGTCTGGTTTCTCTATTGTGCTGCATCATTGATAAGTTGTGTATGGTTTCTCTATTGTGCTGCATCATTGATAAGTTGTGTCTGGTTTCTCTATTGTGCTGCATCATTGATAAGTTGTAAACCTCCACTACAATACTTTGTGTCTGGTTTCTCTATTGTGCTGCATCATTGATAAGTTGTGTATGGTTTCTCTATTGTGCTGCATCATTGATAAGTTGTGTCTGGTTTCCCTATTGTGCTGCATCATTGATAAGTTGTATACCTCCACTACAATACTTTGTGTCTGGTTTCTCTATTGTGCTGCATCATTGATAAGTTGTGTATGGTTTCTCTATTGTGCTGCATCATTGATAAGTTGTGTCTGGTTTCTCTATTGTGCTATATCATTGATAAGTTGTAAACCTCCACTACAATACTTTGTGTCTGGTTTCTCTATTGTGCTGCATCATTGATAAGTTGTAAACCTCCACTACAATACTTTGTGTCTGGTTTCTCTATTGTGCTGCATCATTGATAAGTTGTATACTTCCACTACAATACTTTGTGTCTGGTTTCTCTATTGTGCTGCATCATTGATAAGTTGTGTCTGGTTTCTCTATTGTGCTGCATCATTGATAAGTTGTGTCTGGTTTCTCTATTGTGCTGCATCATTGATAAGTTGTGTCTGGTTTCTCTATTGTGCTGCATCATTGATAAGTTGTAAACCTCCACTACAATACTTTGTGTGTGGTTTCTCTATTGTGCTGCATCATTGATAAGTTGTATACCTCCACTACAATACTTTGTGTCTGGTTTCTCTATTGTGCTGCATCATTGATAAGTTGTATACCTCCACTACAATACTTTGTGTCTGGTTTCTCTATTGTGCTGCATCATTGATAAGTTGTGTATGGTTTCTCTATTGTGCTGCATCATTGATAAGTTGTATACCTCCACTACAATACTTTGTGTCTGGTTTCTCTATTGTGCTGCATCATTGATAAGTTGTAAACCTCCACTACAATACTTTGTGTATGTTTTCTCTATTGTGCTGCATCATTGATAAGTTGTAAACCTCCACTACAATACTTTGTGTATGGTTTCTCTATTGTGCTGCATCATTGATAAGTTGTGTCTGGTTTCTCTATTGTGCTGCATCATTGATAAGTTGTAAACCTCCACTACAATACTTTGTGTCTGGTTTCTCTATTGTGCTGCATCATTGATAAGTTGTGTATGGTTTCTCTATTGTGCTGCATCATTGATAAGTTGTGTGTGGTTTCTCTATTGTGCTGCATCATTGATAAGTTGTGTATGGTTTCTCTATTGTGCTGCATCATTGATAAGTTGTAAACCTCCACTACAATACTTTGTGTCTAGTTTCTCTATTGTGCTGCATCATTGATAAGTTGTAAACCTCCACTACAATACTTTGTGTCTGGTTTCTCTATTGTGCTGCATCATTGATAAGTTGTGTATGGTTTCTCTATTGTGCTGCATCATTGATAAGTTGTGTATGGTTTCTCTATTGTGCTGCATCATTGATAAGTTGTGTCTGGTTTCTCTATTGTGCTGCATCATTGATAAGTTGTAAACCTCCACTACAATACTTTGTGTCTAGTTTCTCTATTGTGCTGCATCATTGATAAGTTGTAAACCTCCACTACAATACTTTGATACGTGTCAGTGGGGATTAAGACGTGAGTACAGACAATGACCAGTGGAAGTGGGTAGAAGACCTATAACCTCCAGTATACCACCGGGAAGTCTATACTACATCCTGTTACTGCTTACTTCCTTGTTGTTGTTGTTGTGTAAATACACTAACTGTTAGACACTCTCGATATGAGCGTCTGCTAAATGACTTAAATGTAATTGTTGTTGTTATTAACCGCGGTATCTCTTCCTGTTCTGTAGATGGCGCTCCACTGAGTGAGCTGTCGTGGCCGTCGTCTCTGGCAGTGGTGGCTGTTTCCTTCTCTGGGCTCTTCACCTTCATCTTCCTCATGCTGGCCTGCCTCTGCTGTAAGAAGGGACACATCGGGTTCAAAGTGAGATAAACTTTACTTTCTCTCTCTCTCTCTCTCGCTGTGTGTCTCTCTCTCTCTCTCTGTGTGTCTCTCTCTCTCTCTGTCTCTCTCTCTCTCTCTGTGTCTCTCTCTCTATCTCTGTGTGTGTCTCTCTCTCTCTCTCTCTCTCTCTCTCTCTCTCTCTCTCTCTCTCTCTCTGTGTCTCTCTCTCTCTGTGTGTGTCTCTTTCTCTCTCTCTGTGTGTCTCTCTCTCTCTCTCTCTGTGTGTCTCTCTCTCTCTCCCTCTCTGTGTGTCTCTCTCCCTCTCTCTGTCTCTCTCTCTCTGTGTCTCTTTCTCTCTCTCTGTTTCTTTCTCTCTCTTTCTTTCACTCTCTCTCTCAGTTTTCTGTCTCTCTCTCTCCCGCCTCTCTCTCTCTCTCTCTCTCTCTCTCTCTCTCTCTCTCACACACACACACACACACACACACACACACACACAGTGTGACCACCTCTTTATAAACAATGATCCACCACATACATGCTGTTACACTGCCCCCTGCTGATTAGGAAGAGACATGATCCAGCACTACATACATCATGTTACACTGCCCCCTGCTGATTAGGAAGAGACATGATCCACCACTACATACATCCTGCTACACTGCCCCCTGCTGATTAGGAAGAGACATGATCCACTACATACATCCTGCTACACTGCCCCCTGCTGATT
>NC_092158.1:90101407-90125249 GCF_045791955.1 Oncorhynchus clarkii lewisi
TAGGGAATAGTGTGCCATTCGGGACACTCAGTTATCTGTCTAGTCTATGGTGTTGTTCTGCTGAGATCCCTGCAGAGGAGAGAACAGAAGACAAGATGTGTCTCTCTCTTTCCATCCATCCCTACTCTCTATCTCTCTCCTATATAGACAGCACCAGTCAAACGTTTGGACACACCTACTCATTCCAGGGTTTTTCTTTATTTTGACTATTTTCTACATTCTAGAGTAAAAGTGAAGACATAAACTATGAAATAACACATATGGAATCATGTAGTAACCAAATCAAAATATATTTTAAATATTTGAGGTTCTTCAAAGTAGCCACTCGTTGCCTTGACGACAGCTTTGGCCACTCTTGGCCTTCTCTCAACCAGCTTCTCCTCTTCTCTCGAGTAATTAAACGTCAAGTCTAGCCCTGGGTTAATCAGTCACCTGGTGTTGTCTATACACTACATGACCAAAAGTATGTGGACACCTGCTTGTCGTAAATCACATTTCAAAATCATGGCCATTAATATGGAGTTGGTCCCCCCTTTGCTGCTATAAAAGCCTCCACTCTTCTGGGAAGGCTTTCCACTAGAAGTTGGAACATTGCTGTGGGGACTTTCTTCCATTCAGCCACAAGAGCATTAGTGAGGTTGGGCACTGATGTTGGGCGATTAGGCCTGGCTCGCAGTCGGCGTTCCAATTCATCCCAAAGATGTTCGATGGAGTTGAGGTCAGGGCTCTGTGCAGGCCAGTCAAGTTCTTCCCCACCAATCTCGACAAACCATTTCTGTATGGACCGGGGCGGCAGGGTAGCCTAGTGGTTAGAGCATTGGACTAGTAACCGAAAGGTTGCAAGTTCAAATCCCCGAGCTGACAAGGTACAAATCTGTCGTTCTGCCCCTGAAAGGGGAGTTAACCCACTGTTCCTAGGCCGTCATTGAAAATAAGAATTTGTTCTTAACTGACTTGCCTAGTTAAATAAAGGTAAAAAACATTTTTTTTTTAAATATTGAAACAGGAAAGGGCCTTCCCCAAACTGTTGCCACAAAGTTGGAAGCAGAGAATCGTCTAGAATGTCATTGTATGCTGTAGCGCCATACACCGTAACAATTATTTTTCTTAAAACTGCATTGTTGGTTAAGGGCTTGTAAGTAAGCATTTCACCGTAAGGTCTACACATGTTGTATTCGGTGCATGTGACAAATACAATTCGATTTGATTAAGATTTCCCTTCCCTGGAACAAAGAGGCCTAGCCCGAACAATGAAAAACAGCCCCAGACCATTATTCCTCCTCCACCAGACTTTACAGTTGGCACTATACATTCAGGCAGGTAGCGTTCCCCTGGGAACCGACAAACCCAGATTCGTCCTTCGGACTGCCAGATAGTGAAGTGTGATTCATCACTCCAAAGAACGTGTTTCCACTGCTCCAGAGGCCAATGGCAGCATGCGTTACACCACTCCAGCCGACCCTTAGCATTGCACATGGGGATCTTAGGCTTGTGTGCGGCTGCTCTGCCATGGAAACCCATTTCATGAAGTTCCCAACAAACAGTTATTGTGCTGATATTGCTTCCAAGAAGCAGTTTAGAACTCGGTAGTTAGTGTTGCAACCGAGGACGGACGATCTTTTACACGGTTCAGCACTTGGAGGTCCCGTTCTGTGAGCTTGTGTGGCCTATCACTTAGCTACATAATTCTCATTACTGGAAATAGGTGATGACACACTATCACATTTCACAATGATTTTATCACAATTACCTTCACTCCAGATCGCCAAATCAGCCAATAGATGACATGGGCATACTGGTCTATTACCTTCACTCCAGATCGATCACCAAATCAGCCAATAGATGACATGGGCATACTGGTCTATTACCTTCACTCCAGATCACCAAATCAGCCAATAGACGATATGGGCATACTGGTCTATTACCTTCACCCCAGATCGATCACCAAATCAGCCAATAGATGACGTGGGCATACTGGTCTATTACCTTCACTCCAGAACATGGTCTAGAACACATCCATCTGTTTATATCCTCATGTATGTCTCTTAGATGTGCTCAATCTAAACAGTGGACCAAATGATTCAACTCAGTTTCTCCTTCAAGTAGCATCTCTCAGTGTGCCTGTGGGAAACATAAGAAAGGGCCATTGTTGCTATAGCTCTGGGCAGAGAGGAACTGCAAGTTGAACCCGGTGAGATAGACTCCTACATTTTACAGCTAGCTAGCTACTTCACATGCTGATATTGGCTTTGATTGTACTGTGTGTAGCTGCATTTGCTAGCTTGCTAGCCCATAGAGAGAGCATTGCATTGTGGGTTTTGTAGTCGGCTTGAGCTGCAACAGATTTCCAGAACGATTTTCACATGTTGCCACCAACCTTGTTATAATGATAAAATGAAACATTTTTTCTTCACATACTAGTGTTATTTAACACTGTTAACCACAGGAATTAGTGATTTGTGGTGGATTATCCCTTTAATGCAGAAGGCATGAACACTCAGATGACTAAACACACTGTGTTATTGAATCATACACACACACACACACACACACACACACACACACACACACACACACACACACACACACACACACACACACACACAGGCACCCACTTTCTCTCTGTGACCCACACATGCATACAAATTCTTTCTTGTCTCTCTCTCTCTCTCTCTCTCTGCCCCCCCCCTCTCTCTTTCTCCATGTCACATACACACTAACCCCAGTGTCTTCTCTCCCCTCCCACCAGGAGTTTGAGAACACAGAGGGAGAGGAGTACCAGGCTGACCTGGCCTCGTCTCAGAATGGACCTGAAGTCTACATCCTCCCCCTCACTGAGGTCTCCCTTCCCGTCTCCAAACAGCCCGGACGATCCAGTAAGATCCTAGTCTATCTATGACCCATCACCTATGACCTTTGAACTTTCACCTCTATATATCACCTATGACCCATAGAGTTGTCTCAGGTCCACACTCCAGGCTGTACTAATCCAAATGGCACCCAATTCCCTACACAGTGCACAACGTTGGACCACGGGACTTGTAGTGCGTTATGGTGCCATTTGGAATGCATACGTGGACCCAGCAGGGCCATCATCATACCCCATCATCAGAACATCATCAGAACATCATCATACCCTATCATCAGAACATCATCATACCCCATCATCAGAACATCATCATACCCTATCATCATAACATCATCATACCCCATCATCAGAACACCATCACACCCTATCATCATAACATCATCAGAACACCATCATACCCTATCATCATAACATCATCAGAACACCATCATACCCCATCATCATAACATCATCAGAACACCATCATACCCCATCATCAGAACACCATCATACCCTATCATCAGAACATCATCAGAACATCATCATACCCCATCATCAGAACATTATCAGAACATCATCATACCCCATCATCAGAACACCATCATACCCTATCATCAGAACATCATCAGAACATCATCATACCCCATCATCAGAACATTATCAGAACATCATCATACCCCATCATCAGAACACCATCATACCCCATCATCAGAACATTATCAGAACATCATCAGAACATTATCAGAACATCATCAGAACACCATCATACCCCATCATCAGAACATTATCAGAACATCATCATACCCCATCATCAGAACATCATCATACCCCATCATCAGAACATCATCATACCCCATCATCAGAACATTATCAGAACATCATCAGAACATTGGCCTGCACACTGGGTTGTTAATTTGAGAGATGGTGAGAATTTCCTGACAAACAGGGACAGAGCACAGACATGCTCTCTTTTCCACTCTTCCTCCATCTCCCCTCCTCTCCCTCATCCTCTCTCTCTCACTGTAACATCTGTCTGTTGCGTAATGCAGAATGAGGCTGGCCTGCTGCAGTGCTCCGTGGCAGTTTGTGTGTGTGTGTGTGTGTGTGTGTGTGTGTGTGTGGAATGCAAGAGAGCTGGAGCACATTGGGGAGGAAGGAAGCTATAACCCTCACGCTCTCTTATTCTCTGGGCTGTCAGCTGTTTGCTATACTTCATGGTGTGTGTGCGTGTGTGTGTGTGTGTGTGTGTGTGCGCGTGTGTGTGTGTTTGTGTGTGTGTGTGTGTGTTGTGCTCTGAATCCCAGGATGTGAGCATGAGCAGGGATTGGACAAGTCAGCGTCAGGCTAGCAGCCAATTGCCTCCCTCCCTCCTGTCCTCCATAGCTACGGCCGTATGATTGGTTCAGGTGTTGCAGGGTGAGGAGAGGAGAGTGGGGAAGAGAGGAGAGGAGGAGAGGAGATGGGGAGAGGGAGAGAGAGAGTGGGGGAGACAGCAGAGGACAGAGGCGAAAGGAGGGTTGGGGGGGGGGAGAGAGTGGGGGAGAGAGGAGAGAACAGAGGAGAACGTAGGGGTGGGAGAGGGGAGAGAGTATGGGAGAGAGGAGAGAACCGCGGACAGAGGAGAATGGAGGGGTGGGAAAGGGGGAGAGAACAGAGGGCCGAGGAGAAAGGAGGGATGGGAGAGGGGGAGAGAACAGAGAACAGAGGGCAGAGGAGAAAGGAGGGATGGGAGAGGGGGAGAGAACAGAGAACAGAGGAGAAAGGAGGGGTGGGAGAGGGGGGAGAGAGTGGGGGAGAGAGGAGAGGACAGAGGAGAAAGGAGGGGTGGGAGAGGGGGAGAGAGTGGGGGAGAGAAGAGAGGATAGAGGAGAAAGGAGGGGTGGGAGAGGGGGGAGAGAGTGGGGGAGAGAGGAGAGGACAGAGGAGAAAGGAGGGATTGGAATTGTTTTTTTTTAAAGAGGGGGATTGATTTTGGTGATTCAATGAAAACAACTGTTGAAAAAAGGAGAGAGGAGAGGAGAGTAGAGTAGGAGGGGAGAGGAGGAGGAGAGAGGAGAGTAGGAGGGGAGAGGAGGAGGAGGAGAGAGGAGAGGAGAGGAGGAGGAGAGAGGAGAGGAGGAGGGGAGAAGAGGAGGAGAGAGGAGAGGAGAGGAGAGTAGGAGGGGAGAGTAGGAGGGGAGAGGAGGAGGAGAGAGGAGAGGAGGGGAGAGGAGGAGGAGAGGAGAGTAGGAGGGGAGAGGAGGAGGAGAGAGGAGAGTAGGAGGAGAGAGGAGAGGAGAGGAGAGTAGGAGAGGAGAGGAGGAGGGGAGAGGAGGAGGAGAGAGGAGAGGAGAGTAGGAGGGGAGAGGAGGAGGAGAGAGGAGAGTAGGAGGAGAGAGGAGAGGAGAGTAGAGTAGAGTAGGAGGGGAGAGGAGGAGGAGAGAGGAGAGTAGGAGGAGAGAGGAGAGGAGAGGAGAGTAGGAGGGGAGAGGAGGAGGAGAGAGGAAAGGAGAGTATGAGGGGAGAGGAGGAGGAAAGAGGAGGAGGAGAGGAGAGTAGGAGGGGAGAGGAGGAGGAGAGAGGAGGAGGAGAGGAGAGTAGGAGGGGAGAGGAGGAGGAGAGAGGAGAGGAGAGTAGGAGGGGAGAGGAGGAGGAAAGAGGAGGAGGAGAGTAAGAGGGGAGAGGAGAGATTCATGAGGGATTGGCTCTGGTCTGGATGCATCATTTTCCTGTTCATCTAACCTCCTCCTCCTCCTCCTCTTCCTCTCCGTCCTCTGTTTCTCTGTGGTCCTGAATCTCAGTGCTATTGACTCTGTGCTGCTGTCTTTTAACCTCTGCAGTCAGAAACAGAAAGTCTCCCACATGCATACACATTATTTATAGTTAATTATCTCTCTCTCTGTCTCTCTTTTTCTCTCTCTCTCTTTCTCTCTCTCTCTTTCTCTCTCTCTCTCTTAATTCAATTCAGTTCAATTCAAGGGGCTTTATTGCCATGGGAAACATATGAAGTGAAGTGAAGTAGATAATATACAAAGTGAAATAAACAATAAAAATGAACAGTAAACATTACACTCACAGAAGTTCCAAAGGAATAAAGACATTACAAATGTCATATTATGTCTATATACAGTGTTGAAACGATGTGCAAATGGTTAAAGTACAAAAGGGAAAATAAATCAAAAATAAATATAGGTTGTATTTACAATGGTGTTTGTTCTTCACTGGTTGACCTTTTCTTCTGGCAACAGGTCACAAATCTTGCTGCTGTGATGGCACACTGTGGTATTTCACCCAGTAGATATGGGAGTTTATCAAAATTGGATTTGTTTTCAAATTCTTTGTGGATCTGTGTAATCTGAAGGAAATATGTGCCTCTAATATGGTCATACAGTGGGCAGGAGGTTAGGAAGTGCATCTCAGTTTCCACATAATTTTGTGGGCAGTGTGCACATAGCCTGTCTTCTCTTGAGAGCCAGGTCTGCCTGCGGCGGCCTTTCTCAATAGCAAGGCTATGCTCACTGAGTCTGTACATAGTCAAAGCTTTCCTTAAGTTTGGGTCAGTCACAGTGGTCAGGTATTCTGCCATTGTGTACTCTCTGTTTAGGGCCAAACAGCATTCCAGTTTGCTCTATTTTTGTTAATTCTTTCCAATGTGTCAAGTAATTATCTTTTTGGTTTTCTCATGATTTGGTTGGGTCTAATTATGTTGCTGTCCTGGGGCTCTGTGGGGTCTGTTTGTGTTTGTGAACAGAGCCCCAGGACCAGCTTGCTTAGGGGACTCTTCTCCAGGTTCATCTCTCTGTGGGGTGTGTTTGTGTTTGTGAACAGAGCCCCAGGACCAGCTTGCTTAGGGGACTCTTCTCCAGGTTCATCTCTCTGTGGGTGATGGTTTTGTAATGGAAGGTTTGGGAATTGCTTCCTTTTAGGTGGTTGTAGAATTTAACGTCTCTTTTCTGCATTTTGATAATTAGCGGGTATCGTCCTAATTCTGCTCTGTGTGCATTATTTGGTGTTTTACATTGTACATTGAGGATATTTTTGCAGAATTCTGCATGCAGAGTCTCAATTTGGTGTTTGTCCCATTTTGTGAAGTCTTGGTTGGTGAGCGGACCCCAGATCTCACAACCATAAAGGGCAATGGGCTCTATGACTGATTCAAGTATTTTTTAGCCAGATCCTAATTGGTATGTTGCATTTTATTTTCCTTTTGATGGCATAGAATGCCCTTCTTGCCTTGTCTCTCAGATCGTTCACAGCTTTGTGGAAGTTACCTGTGGCGCTGATATTTCAGCCAAGGTATGTATAATTTTTTGTGTGCTCTAGGGCAAAGATGTCTAGATGGAATTTGTATTTGTGGTCCTGGCGACTGGACCTTTTTTGGAACACCATTATTTTGGTCTTACTGAGATTTACTGTCAGGGCCCAGGTCTGGCAGAATCTGTGCAGAATATCTAGGTGCTGCTGTAGGCCCTCCTTGGTTGGTGACAGAAGCACCTGGTCATCAGCAAACAGTAGACATTTGACTTCAGATTCTAATATTTGTGAGGCCGGATGCTGCAGACTGTTCTAGTGCCCTCGCCAATTCGTTGATATATATGTTGAAGAGGGTGGGGCTTAAGCTACATCCCTGTCTCACCACACGGCCCTGAGGGAAGAAATGTGTGAATTTTAACCACACACTTGTTGTTTGTGTACATGGATCTTATAATGTTGTATGTTTTTCCCCCAACACCACTTTCCGTTAATTTGTATAGCAGACCCTCATGTCAAATTGAGTCTAATGCTTTTTTTGAAATCAACAAAGCATGAGAAGACTTTGCCTTATTTTTTGCTTTGTCCCTCCCTCCCTCCCTCCCTCCCTCCCTCCCTCCCTCCCTCCCTCCCTCCCTCCCTCCCTCCCTCTCTCTCGTCATGCACATAGCATGCGGAAGTAGAAGAAGGCCTACTCTCATAAGCTGAAGTGAATTGACAGTAGAAGTAATGATGTCTGTATGGAAAACATCTGCTTCCCACAAGGCACCCTATTCCCTACATTGTGCACTACTTCTGACCAGAGCACTATGGTCCCTGGTCTAAAGTAAAATCAATTTTTTTTTGGCCACATACACATATTTAGCAGATGTTATTGTGGGTGTAGTGAAATGCTTGTGTACTGCACTATATAGCGAACAGGGTGCCATTTGGGATGTATACTGTTTATCAAGGTCAAGCCAGCTATAATTATTATTATTATTATTCTATAGCACATTGTTCATCAGGCATTTCAAAAGAACTTTAACCATACATATTTACTACATACAATACACACATGGCTCCTGTCCTCACACACTGTTACACATGGCTCCTGTCCTCACACACTGTTACACATGGCTCCTGTCCTCACATACTGTTACACATAGCTCCTGTCCTCACACACTGTTACACATGGCTCCTGTCCTCACACACTGTTACAGATGGCTCCTGTCCTCACACACTGTTACAGATGGCTCCTGTCCTCACACACTGTTACACATGGCTCCTGTCCTCACACACTGTTACACATAGCTCCTGTCCTCACACACTGTTACAGATGGCTACTGTCCTCACACACTGTTACACATGGCTCCTGTCCTCACACACTGTTACAGATGGCTCCTGTCCTCACACACTGTTACACATGGCTCCTGTCCTCACACACTGTTACAGATGGCTCCTGTCCTCACACACTGTTACAGATGGCTCCTGTCCTCACACACTGTTACACATGGCTCCTGTCCTCACACACTGTTACACATAGCTCCTGTCCTCACACACTGTTACAGATGGCTACTGTCCTCACACACTGTTACACATGGCTCCTGTCCTCACACACTGTTACACATGGCTCCTGTCCTCACACACTGTTACACATGGCTCCTGTCCTCACACACTGTTACACATGGCTCCTGTCCTCACACACTGTTACACATGGCTCCTGTCCTCACACACTGTTACAGATGGCTCCTGTCCTCACATACTGTTACACATGGCTCCTGTCCTCACACACTGTTACACATGGCTCCTGTCCTCACACACTGTTACACATGGCTCCTGTCCTCACACACTGTTACACATAGCTCCTGTCCTCACACACTGTTACACAGAGCTCCTGTCCTCACACACTGTTACACATGGCTCCTGTCCTCACACACTGTTACACAGAGCTCCTGTCCTCACACACTGTTACACAGAGCTCCTGTCCTCACACACTGTTACACATGGCTCCTGTCCTCACACAATGTTACAGATGGCTCACCACACCAAGAGACATGTCACCACACCAAGAGACATGTCACCACACCAAGAGAAATTTCACCACACCAAGAGACATGTCACCACACCAAGATACATGTCACCACACCAAGAGACATGTCACCACACCAAGAGACATGTCACCACACCAAGAGACATGTCACCACACAAAGAGACATTTCACCACACCAAGAGACATGTCACCACACCACACCAAGAGACATGTCACCACACCAAGAGACATGTCACCACACCAAGAGACATGTCACCACACCAAGAGACATTTCACCACACCAAGAGACATGTCACCGCACCAAGAGACATGTCACCACACCAAGAGACATGTCACCACACTAAACCAAGAGACATGTCACCACACCAAGAGACATTTCACCACACCATGTCACCACACCAAGAGACATGTCACCACACCAAGAGACATGTCACCACACCAAGAGACATGTCACCACACCAAGAGACATGTCACCACACCAAGAGACATTTCACCACACCAAGAGACATGTCACCGCACCAAGAGACATGTCACCACACCAAGAGACATGTCACCACACTAAACCAAGAGACATGTCACCAAAGAGACATGTCACCACACCGAGACATGTCACCACACCGAGACATGTCACCGCACCAAGAGACATGTCACCGCACCAAGAGACATGTCACCACACCGCACCAAGAGACATGTCACCACACCGCACCAAGAGACATGTCACCACACCAAGAGACATGTCACCACACCAAGATACATGTCACCACACCAAGAGACATGTCACCACACCAAGAGACATGTCACCACACCAAGAGACATGTCACCACACCAAGAGACATGTCACCACACCAAGAGACATTTCACCACACCAAGAGACATGTCACCACACCACACCAAGAGACATGTCACCACACCAAGAGACATGTCACCACACCAAGAGACATGTCACCACACCAAGAGACATTTCACCACACCAAGAGACATGTCACCGCACCAAGAGACATGTCACCACACCAAGAGACATGTCACCACACTAAACCAAGAGACATGTCACCACACCAAGAGACATTTCACCACACCGCACCAAGAGACATGTCACCACACCAAGAGACATGTCACCACACCAAGAGACATGTCACCACACCAAGAGACATGTCACCACACCAAGAGACATGTCACCACACCACACCAAGAGACATGTCACCACACCAAGAGACATGTCACCACACCAAAATACATTTCACCACACCAAGAGACATGTCACCGCACCAAGAGACATGTCACCACACCAAGAGACATGTCACCACACTAAACCAAGAGACATGTCACCACACCAAGAGACATGTCACCACACCGAGACATTTCACCACACCAAGAGACATGTCACCACACCAAGAGACATGTCACCGCACCAAGAGACATGTCACCGCACCAAGAGACATGTCACCACACCGCACCAAGAGACATGTCACCACACCAAGAGAAATGTCACCACACCAAGAGACATGTCACCACACCAAGAGACATGTCGCCACACCAAGAGACATTTCACCACACCAAGAGACATGTCACCACACCAAGAGACATTTCACCACACCAAGAGTCATGTCACCACACCAAGAAACATGTCACCACACCAATAGACATGTCACCACACCAAGAGACATGTCACCACACCAAGAGACATGTCGCCACACCAAGAGACATGTCACCACACTAAACCAAGAGACATGTCACCACACCAAGAGACATTTCACCACACCGCACCAAGAGACATGTCACCACACCAAGAGACATGTCACCACACCAAGAGACATGTCACCACACCAAGAGACATGTCACCACACCACACCAAGAGACATGTCACCACACCAAGAGACATGTCACCACACCAAGAGACATTTCACCACACCAAGAGACATGTCACCGCACCAAGAGACATGTCACCACACCAAGAGACATGTCACCACACTAAACCAAGAGACATGTCACCACACAAAGAGACATGTCACCACACCGAGACATTTCACCACACCAAGAGACATTTCACCACACCAAGAGACATGTCACCGCACCAAGAGACATGTCACCGCACCAAGAGACATGTCACCACACCGCACCAAGAGACATGTCACCACACCAAGAGACATGTCACCACACCAAGAGACATGTCACCACACCAAGAGACATGTCACTACACCAAGAGACATGTCACCACACCAAGAGACATGTCACTACACCAAGAGACATGTCACCACACCAAGAGACATGTCACCACACCTAGAGAGATACAGACATGTCACCATGTTTCTTGGTGTGGGTGAATATCATTTACCCCCAACAGTGTGTAAGTTACTGTGTGTGTCTATCATCCCACCAGCTCACAGCCACAATGCCTGCCTCTTACCTCAGGCTTCACTGCCAGGGAATGCAATGAGTGGGAAGACAGCACAAACACACACACACACATTCCTCTAGTGGGATGAAATGACACGCACGAACAGACACACACACAGAGAGTCACACACGCATGCACACACACGTCCATGCACACACACACGCGCGCACGGACACACACGCACATTCCTAGTGGGATGAAATGACATGCACGAACACACACACACCCACAGAGAGACACACACGCATGCACACACACGTCCATGCACACACACACACACACACAAGCACATTCCTAGTGGGATGGAATGATATAAAGGAACAGTTCTTTAGAATAGAAAGGAGAGAAGAACCTCGGTCGGGAGGGAGGGAATCAGGAGTCCAGAGGGGGGGTGTGTGTGTGTGTGTGTGTGTGTGTGTGTGTGTGTGTGTGTGTGTGTGTGTGTGTGTGTGTGTGTGTGTGTGTGTGTGTGTGTGTGTGTGTGTGTGTGTGTGTGTGTGTGTGTGTGTGTGTGTGTGCGTGCGTGCGTGCGTGCGTGCGTGCGTGCGTGCGTGTGTGTGTGTGCTGTTATCACTGTGACAACCCCTGCCCAGCGGCAGTGCTAGGGTCCAGAGAATGCCCACTGAATGGGTCCTGTGTCTGCTGAGTTGGTAGGCTGGTACCAAGCACTGGGGACCAACCAACAGACAAAGGTTGTGATTTAGCCTTTAGGCCAGGGGATAGTGATGGTGATGGGGGAGTAGGAGGCTGTGTACGGCTGGACTGTCACTGTGACACTCCTGGAACGCTGGAGCAGAGGACTGGCATTATGGTTTACAATACAGGGAGGGGACTGAGTCAGGGAGAGGGATGGAGGGAGGCAGGGAGGGAGGGGGGAGGGAGGGAGGGATGTGATGGAGGGGGAGATGGAGAAAGAGAGATACAGAGAGGGAGAGAGACAGTCTGTCAGAGAGAGGGAGGGGGTAGAGAGAGAGGGAGAGGGTGGTAGTGGTATTGGTTATAAGACAGGGATGTGTCTGTGTGTAATAGAAAGGGGGATGAGAGAGAGAGGGGGTAGAGAGAGAGGGGGTAGAGAGAGAGGCAGAGGGTGGTAGTGGTATGGGTTATAAGACAGGGATGTGTCTGTGTGTAATAGTAAGGGGAAAGAGAGAGAGAGGTAGGGTAGAGAGAGAGATAGTATAAAGTATTGATGTCACATGCACGACAAGTACAGTGAAATGTCTTTCTATCAAACTCAAAACCCAACAATGCACTAATCAATAACAATGTAATACTAGAGAAAAACACATGCATGAGATACAGGGTGGTGTCATGGCACCATGACCAACGTAGGAGGGGATGGGCGGGAGAGACGGACAGAGGGGTGGGGGATAGGGTGATGGACAGGAGTGGGAGTGGTGGGTGGGTGGGGTGTCTATGACAGAGATCTTTCTCTCTGCATTTCATAGAGCTCTGTGTGTGTGTGTGTGTGTGTGTGTGTGTGTGTGTGTGTGTGTGTGTGTGTGTGTGTGTGTGTGTGTGTGTGTGTGTGTGTGTGTGTGTGTGTGTGTGTGTGTGTGTGTGTGTGTGTGTGTGTGTGTGTGTGTGTGTGTGTGTGTTATGCTTCTGCCAGTCTCAGTGACACACAGACAGAAGGCTATTATAATGTGTCTCTTATGTCACTGCTGCTCCTGAGGTCTTCAGGGAGAACAGTGCGCTGGCATGTCAGGCAGTCAGTCAATCGGGCGACACACTACGGACATGCCTGGCAGTCGGAGTCGGTTAGACACAGACAGAGCCATGCGTGACCAGTGTACAGTGTATGCCAGCACACACCCAGTACGCTGTCTGGGTTTGGGAAAGGGAGAGAGATTGGAAGATTAGAAGAGGCAGTTGGTTGGACACACGGACAGAGAGAGAGAGAGTCATGCCTGACCAGAACACATGGCGTTGCTGGCCACGGCGCTCAGAGAAGCAGAAGGAGAACATGTCCTCGCAGAAAGACTCACAGAAAAACAGTAGAGCCTCACCAGACAACATCGGGACAGCAGAGGGACTGCTCTTCTGTCTTCTATGTTCCACATACAGAGAAGGACCCTGCTGGTTCAGATTCCTGCTATGCTGCCTCAGACAGAGCTGAGACCCAGTCTATAGAGGAGACAGAGCTGAGACCCAGTCTATAGAGGAGACAGAGCTGAGACTCAGTCTATATAAGGAGACAGAGCTGAGACCCAGTCTATAGAGGAGGCAGAGCTGAGACCCAGTCTATAGAGGAGACAGAGCTGAGACCCAGTCTATAGAGGAGACAGAGCTGAGACCCAGTCTATAGAGGAGACAGAGCTGAGACTCAGTCTATATAAGGAGACAGAGCTGAGACCCAGTCTATAGAGGAGACAGAGCTGAGACTCAGTCTATATAAGGAGACAGAGCTGAGACCAAGTCTATAGAGGAGACAGAGCTGAGACCCAGTCTATAGAGGAGACAGAGCTGAGACCCAGTCTATAGAGGAGACAGAGCTGAGACTCAGTCTATATAAGGAGACAGAGCTGAGACCAAGTCTATAGAGGAGACAGTACAGACTGTGTGACAGTTGGGAGGAAGGTTCATGGACGGGGTTCTGGAACATGTTTAGTTTTGGAACAGTGTGAGGACGATGCATTGTGATGAGAGAGAGAGGGAGAGAGAGAGAGAGAGAGAGAGAGAGAGAGAGAGAGAGAAGGAGCAGGCAGCTTGTTCAGCTGTGTGAGGGCTCGTAGAGTTAAACCCTGTGGAGGGTTGGCTGACGTGGCCGCGGCAGTCATGGGTTCTTCTCTTCTTTCTCACACACACACCGGGACTGGGGCCATGGACTCTCACACACACCGGGACTGGGGCCATGGACTCTCACACACACTTGCTGTGGCTGGTCTCTCATCACTTCTGTGGACAGTGAGAGGTTTTCTCCACACACTCATACCGTCATCTCTGGGGACCGGACCCATTCACCGCACACACACCAGCACCGTAAACACACACACACGGTGCTCTACCTCAGGGTGGATGGCTGGCCGCTCCGCCACTCCAGCTACTTTATCTTCATCACCACCTTCACCATCATCATCTCTAAATTATGAGGATTCGTCAAGGTACTTGTTTTTAGTAATATGATGCTCTACTCTGTAGGAGTTGACAGATAGACAGACTCTGGGGTTATTTAGGAGGAGTTGAACCATGGCTTGAATCCCAAATGGCACCCTATTTCCTACTTAGTGCACTACTTTTGACCAGAGTCCCATGAGCCCTGGTCAAAATCTGTGCACTATATAGAGAATAGGGTGCCCGTTGGGACTAAGACCATGTTAGCTGACAGCATAGTGCCTTCAGAGGAGTTTCTGTCTCTTCAGTTTGTTTGAGGAGGATTATGAGTTTGTTTTCTCTGGTCGACTTTTAGAAGTAACATTTTACTTCCCTAGGAGATATCTCTTTATTATTACTGAGAGTAAGTGCTTTTAACTCTCTCCCCCTCTCTCTCTCTCTCTGTTGTTCTGCCTGTGGCACTGCAGTTGTCTTCTGTTTTCATCTCTGTATTCACATTGTATTACTTATGCATTTCTCTTTTAATCTCATTCTGATATTGTGATGTGTGGTAACAACCCAGACTTTACTGTCTATCTTTATTACTGCCCCTCTCTTCCTCTCTCCCTGTCTTCCTCTCTCCCTTTCTTCGTCTCCCTCCGTCCCTGTCTCCCTTTCTTCCTCTCTCCCTGTCTCCCTCTCCCTGTCTCCCTATCTTACTCATCCTCTCTCCCCCCCTCTCCCTCTCTTCATCTCTCCCTCTCTCCCACTCTCCTTCTCTCCATCTCTTCCTCTCTTCTTCTCTCCATCTCTCCTTCTCTCCCTCTCTTACTTCATCCTCTCTTCATTCTAACATTCTAGAAGTCTAACAATTGCAATGTGTCTAACTCTCCCTCTCCCCCCTCTCTCTGCAGTCCAGCTGTTGAAATCGTCAGAGTTGGGTCGCCACAGTCTACTCTATGTGAAGGAGATAGGACATGGTTGGTTTGGCAAGGTGAGCTGCACCCCTGATTATTTTATTAGCACATACTAACGACACAGAAACCACTCCTCCCAAAGTCTGTAGCTGGTTTCTGATTCACTACCTTTGTTCCTGAATTATGCACAAGCTCACTTCCCCTCATGGATGTACAGTACAGTCATTGTTTAAACATGGACCAGCTAGAGGGAGGTTTCACCATGTATTATACCAGTCCATTCCTGTATTGTTTAAACATGGACCAGCTAGAGATTTGGGATGGACCAGCCATCCCAAATTGCACCATATTCCCTATATAGTGCACTACTTTGGGCCAAAGCCTTATGGGCCCTGGTCAAACGTAGTGCACTATATAGAGGATAGGGTGCCATTGGAGACATACCATTGGAGTGTGCTGTGAGGTAGTGTGTGTGGAATGTGTGTGTAATGTGGTGTTGATCTTATTAGGGCTACAAGCTGACCTACAGCCTTGTCTGTCTGAGAGCTGGGACTATCTACATGTCACACTGAATTCCATTCCATCTGTATTGCTTTCTGAGACAAAGCTTTTTAGTTCGTGCTGAACTGTACCTTTTGCTCTTCTCTCTGTCTCCCTCTGTCTCTCCCTGTCTCTCTCTCTGTCTCTCCCTGTCTCTCTCTCTCTGTCTCTCCCTGTCTCTCCCTCTGTCTCTCTCTGTCTCTCCCTGTCTCTCCCTCTGTCTCTCCCTCTGTCTCTCCCTCTGTCTCTCCCTGTCTCTCCCTCTGTCTCTCCCTCTGTCTCTCCCTGTCTCTCCCTCTGTCTCTCTCTGTCTCTCCCTGTCTCTCCCTCTGTCTCTCCCTGTCTCTCCCTCTGTCTCTCCCTCTGTCTCTCTCTGTCTCTCCCTGTCTCTCCCTGTCTCTCCCTCTGTCTCTCCCTGTCTCTCCCTCTGTCTCTCTCTGTCTCTCCCTGTCTCTCCCTCTGTCTCTCCCTGTCTCTCCCTCTGTCTCTCCCTCTGTCTCTCTCTGTCTCTCCCTGTCTCTCCCTGTCTCTCCCTCTCTCTCTCTGTCTCTCCCTGTCTCTCCCTCTGTCTCTCTCTGTCTCTCCCTCTGTCTCTCCCTCTGTCTCTCCTTCTGTCTCTCCCTCTGTCTCTCTCTGTCTCTCCCTGTCTCTCCCTCTGTCTCTCCCTCTGTCTCTCCCTCTGTCTCTCCCTCTGTCTCTCTCTGTCTCTCCCTGTGTCTCTCCCTCTGTCTCTCCCTCTGTCTTTCTCTCTGTCTCCCTCTGTCTCTCCCTCTGTCTCTCCCTCTGTCTCTCCCTCTGTCTCTCCCTGTCTTTCTCTCTGTCTTTCTCTCTGTCTCTCCCTCTCTCCCTGTCTTTCTCTCTCTCTCTGTCTCTCTGTCTCTCCGTTGCCCCCTGTCTTTACCATGTTAACTACTGTAAATGTTTGTGTGTGTGTGTGTGTGTGTGTGTGTGTGTGTGTGTGTGTGTGTGTGTGTGTGTGTGTGTGTGTGTGTGTGTGTGTGTGTGTGTCTGTCTGTGTCTCTGTGGGTCCTGTATAGGTTCTCTTGGGGGAGGTGAATGCAGGTCTCAGCACCACCCAGGTGGTGGTCAAGGAGCTGAAGGCCAGTGCCAGTGTCCAGGACCAGATGCACTTCCTGGAAGAGGCACAGCCATACCGGTCAGAACTACAACAATATGGATTTCATACACTGTATACCCCAGTCTTTGCATCCAGTACAATTAATTAATGAATTAATCAATCAATTGGTGAATGAATGAATTAATGCCTATATATGGTTATCCTGCTACCTCTTTCCATGTGTTCTGACTGTATGTTCACTATAAACTATGACAGTAAACGTGACTGTTGAACTATGACCCATCTCCTCTACCTCCCCCTTCCCCCAGTGCCCTCCAGAACCCAGCCCTCCTGCAGTGCCTGGCACAGTGCTCAGAGGTTACACCCTATCTACTGGTCATGGAGTTCTGTCCTCTGGTGAGAGAAACCTCCCCTTGCCCCCTAACCCCTATCTCAGAGGTCACAACCACCTTCTATATGGAGTTCTCTGGTGAGATGGAAACTTGCTCCCCCTGTTGGTGGAATACAGTACTGTTACAGCCAGGGACAATCTGCTCTCTACCCTTTCCTCTGGGTTTGCAGAAGGGTCTGAGCTTCCACCATATTGATTACACCCTTACAGATCAGAGTTTCAACCACATTTTGCTAACACCTTACGGATCAGAGTTTCCACCATACTGCTAACACCTTACAGATCAGAGCTTCCACCATATTGCTAACACCTTACGGATCAGAGTTTCCACCATACTGCTAACACCCTTACAGATCAGAGCTTCCACCATATTGCTAACACCTTACGGATCAGAGTTTCCACCATACTGCTAACACCTTACAGATCAGAGTTTCCACCATACTGCTAACACCTTACAGATCAGAGTTTCCACCATACTGCTAACACCTTACGGATCAGAGTTTCCACCATACTGCTAACACCTTACAGATCAGAGTTTCCACCATACTGCTAACACCTTACGGATCAGAGTTTCCACCATACTGCTAACACCTTACAGATCAGAGCTTCCACCATACTGCTAACACCTTACAGATCAGAGTTTCCACCATACTGCTAACACCTTACAGATCAGAGTTTCCACCATACTGCTAACACCTTACAGATCAGAGTTTCCACCATACTGCTAACACCTTACAGATCAGAGTTTCAACCACATTTTGCTAACACCCTTACAGATCAGAGTTTCCACCATACTGCTAACACCTTACAGATCAGAGCTTCCACCATACTGCTAACACCCTTACAGATCAGAGTTTCCACCATACTGCTAACACCTTACAGATCAGAGCTTCCACCATACTGCTAACACCCTTACAGAACAGAGTTTCCACCATACTGCTAACACCTTACAGATCAGAGCTTCCACCATACTGCTAACACCTTACAGTCAGAGTTTCCACCATACTGCTAACACCTTACAGATCAGAGTTTCCACCATACTGCTAACACCTTACAGATCAGAGTTTCCACCATACTGCTAACACCGTACAGATCAGAGTTTCCACCATACTGCTAACACCTTAAAGATCAGAGTTTCCACCATACTGCTAACACCTTACAGATCAGAGTTTCCACCATACTGCTAACACCTTACGAATCAGAGTTTCCACCATACTGCTAACACCTTACAGATCAGAGTTTCCACCATACTGCTAACACCTTACAGATCAGAGTTTCCACCATACTGCTAACACCTTACAGATCAGAGTTTCCACCATACTGCTAACACCTTACAGATCAGAGTTTCCACCATACTGCTAACACCTTACAGATCAGAGTTTTCACCATACTGCTAACACCTTACAGATCAGAGCTTCCACCATATTGCTAACACCTTACAGATCAGAGTTTCCACCATACTGCTAACACCTTACAGATCAGAGTTTCCACCATACTGCTAACACCTTACAGATCAGAGTTTCCACCATACTGCTAACACCTTACGAATCAGAGTTTCCACCATACTGCTAACACCTTACAGATCAGAGTTTCCACCATACTGCTAACACCTTACAGATCAGAGTTTCCACCATACTGCTAACACCTTAAAGATCAGAGTTTCCACCATACTGCTAACACCTTACAGATCAGTTTCCACCATACTGCTAACACCTTACAGATCAGAGTTTCCGCCATACTGCTAACACCTTACAGATCAGAGTTTCCACCATACTGCTAACACCTTACAGATCAGAGTTTCCACCATACTGCTAACACCTTACAGATCAGAGTTTCCACCATACTGCTAACAGACATAGAAGGAGAAGTGGATGAGAGCAAGTTGTGACGGGTTATTGTACAGACATACATTACAAACATAGGTTTGTGTCCCAAATGGCATCCTATATTCATTCCTACTGCTCTACTTTTGACCATATTCCCTATATAGTGCACTAGGGAATATGGTGATATAGAGTGCCAAATCGTTTTATGACATCACTTCCTGTCCTGGTCATCAGGGCGACCTGAAGAGTTACCTGCGCAGCTGTCGGGCGGCTGACTCCGTGACCCCTGATCCCCTGACCCTCCAGCGAATGGCGTGCGAGATCGCCTCGGGCCTGCTGCACCTGCACAAGCACAACTTCATTCACAGGTGAGTTAGTGGACACCTTCACAAACACAACTTAATTCACAGGTGGGTTAGTGGACACCTTCACAAACTCAACTTCATTCACAGGTGGGTTAGTGGACAGCTTCACAAACACAACTTCACTCACAGGTGGGTTAGTGGACACCTTCACAAACACAACTTCATTCACAGGTGGGTTAGTGGACACCTTCACAAACACAACTTCACTCACAGGTGGGTTAGTGGACACCTTCACAAACACAACTTCATTCACAGGTGGGTTAGTGGACACCTTCACAAACACAACTTCATTCACAGGTGGGTTAGTAGACACCTTCACAAAACAACTTCATTCACAGGTGGGTTAGTGGACACCTTCACAAATACAACTTCATTCACAGGTGGGTTAGTAGACACCTTCACAAAACAACTTCATTCACAGGTGGGTTAGTGGACACCTTCACAAATACAACTTCATTCACAGGTGGGTTAGTAGACACCTTCACAAAACAACTTCATTCACAGGTGGGTTAGTAGACACCTTCACAAAACAACTTCATTCACAGGTGGGTTAGTAGACACCTTCACAAGCACAACTTCCTTACGAACTCGAGTCCTAATGAAAGTCCTAGAACATATCAATCATTCCAGAGCAATATGTTTCTGATATGTTGTAGTGAAGAGCAACGATATAGACACTGTATTTACGGTAACATACATGTTGTAGGGAAGAGCAAGGATATATATACTGTATTTACGGCAACATACATGTTGTAGTGAAGAGTAATGATATATACACTGTATGTACGGTAACATACATGTCGTAGTGAAGAGTAATGATATATACACTGTATGTACGGTAACATACATGTTGTAGGGAAGAGTAATGATATATACACTGTATGTATGGTAACATACATGTTATAGTGAAGAGTAATGATATATACACTGTATGTATGGTAACATACATGTTGTAGGGAAGAGCAAGGATATATATACTGTATGTATGGTAACATACATGTTGTAGGGAAGAGTAAGGATATATACACTGTATGTATGGTAACATACATGTCGTAGTGACATAAAACAGATAGAGGGAACTGAATCGGGATGATCTGGAGGAAGTTGAAGGGTCTGGTCTCACTCTGACACATCCTACCCTAGATACAACTGGGACTGTGCAGCTGGTCTGTCTCCAAATTAACATGATATTGAGGATATTATGTACAATCTGTTCCTAATTACCTTACCTGTTTAAATAAATGTTAAATAAAAATATGGAAATATGTAAGGATATGACTGAAGCTGTGTTGCTCTGGCTCCCCCTGCTGGTCTGTCCCGGTAACAACATCCTGGTGCTGCCTGAGTGACTCTCACCAACTCCAGCATCAGTGATTTTGTTGCCGGGGGGAACCCCTCTCTCCTTGTTACCATGGTAGCAGCCAATCATGTGCTGAGGAGCTGATGATAGGTAGAGTTAAGATCAACAAAATCTCGATGCCTGTGTAGTATGGCCACAGAGAAAAATGAGAAATCCACGTAGCTACTTGTGCAGTCATACCAGTGAATTACACCCGTACTTTATGCTATTGAGCGGTAAATGTTGTGAAGCATCGTGTTTTCCTGTGGTAACAATACATTCAATAACAATGATTGAATGGTTTATTGTGATATGATATTACTGCAGTCAGAGTATTACATATGGTTTAGTCTGGTCTGGTGACTGGGTGGCAGGTAGCCTAGCAGTTAAGAGCGTTGGGCCAGTAACTGAAAGGTTGCTGGTTTGAATCTCTGAGCAGACTAGGCGAAAAATCTGACAATGTGCCCTTGAGCAAGGTACTTAACCCTAAATGCTGCTGTAAGTCTCTCTGGATAACAGCGTCTGCTAAATGGCTATAATGTAACAATGTGATGAACTGTTCCTCCCTCTCCTCTTTACAGTGACCTGGCCTTAAGGAACTGCCTTCTGACCTCAGAGAGGACAGTAAAGATAGGAGACTATGGCCTCTCACACAGCAGATACAAGGTGAGCCTACAGTATTAACCAGTCTTGGTGAGTCTACAGTAATTAACCAGTCTTGATGAGTCTACAGTAATAAACCAGTCTTGGTGAGTCTACAGTAATAAACCAGTCTTGATGAGTCTACAGTAATAAACCAGTCTTGATGAGTCTACAGTAATAAACCAGTCTTGATGAGTCTACAGTAATAAACCAGTCTTGATGAGTCTACAGTAATAAACCAGTCTTTATGAGTCTACAGTAATAAACCAGTCTTGATGAGTCTACAGTAATAAACCAGTCTTGGTGAGTCTACAGTAATTAACCAGTCTTGGTGAATCTACAGTAATAAACCAGTCTTGGTGAATATACAGTAATAAACCAGTCTTGGTGAATCTACAGTAATAAACCAGTCTTGGTGAATCTACAGTAATAAACCAGTCTTGGTGAATCTACAGTAATAAACCAGTCTTGGTGAATCTACAGTAATAAACCAGTCTTGGTGAATCTACAGTAATAAACCAGTCTTGGTGAGTCTACAGTAATAAACCAGTCTTGGTGAATCTACAGTAATTAACCAGTCTTGGTGAGTCTACAGTAATTAACCAGTCTTGGTGAATCTACAGTAATAAACCAGTCTTGGTGAATCTACAGTAATAAACCAGTCTTTGTGAATCTACAGTAATAAACCAGTCTTGGTGAGTCTACAGTAATAAACCAGTCTTGGTGAATCTACAGTAATTAACCAGTCTTGGTGAATCTACAGTAATAAACCAGTCTTGGTGAGTCTACAGTAATTAACCAGTCTTGGTGAATCTACAGTAATAAACCAGTCTTGGTGAATCTACAGTAATAAACCAGTCTTGGTGAATATACAGTAATAAACCAGTCTTGGTGAATCTACAGTAATAAACCAGTCTTGGTGAATCTACAGTAATAAACCAGTCTTGGTGAGTCTACAGTAATAAACCAGTCTTGGTGAATCTACAGTAATTAACCAGTCTTGGTGAGTCTACAGTAATTAACCAGTCTTGGTGAATCTACAGTAATAAACCAGTCTTGGTGAATCTACAGTAATAAACCAGTCTTGGTGAATCTACAGTAATAAACCAGTCTTGGTGAATCTTCTACAGTAATAAACCAGTCTTGGTGAATCTACAGTAATAAACCAGTCTTGGTGAATCTACAGTAATAAACCAGTCTTGGTGAATCTACAGTAATAAACCAGTCTTGGTGAGTCTACAGTAATTAACCAGTCTTGGTGAATCTACAGTAATAAACCAGTCTTGGTGAGTCTACAGTAATTAACCAGTCTTGGTGAGTCTACAGTAATAAACCAGTCTTGGTGAATCTACAGTAATAAACCAGTCTTGGTGAATCTACAGTAATAAACCAATCTTGGTGAATCTACAGTAATAAACCAGTCTTGGTGAATCTACAGTAATAAACCAGTCTTGGTGAATCTACAGTAATTAACCAGTCTTGGTTATATTGTATTATGTGTTTTTCTACATACTGAATAGGGGGTGGGGCAGAAGAATAGTTTCCATTGTAACAGACAGACGATAAAGTAGTATTTCCATCTAATGATTCTGCTCTATTCTACTCTGTAGGATGACTACTTTGTGACTCCAGACCAGATCTGGGTGCCGCTGCGTTGGATCGCCCCAGAGCTCATTGACGAGGTGCATGGTAACCTACTAGTGGTGGACCAGACTAAGGACAGCAACGTCTGGTGAGAAGGGGGGAGGGGTCAGGGGTTCAAGGGTGTAGGATTGAATGGTGTCAGCACCATACACTATGGTTGACTCAGCCCCTAAGGTCAACGATACAGCTCTTCAACCAAACCTAGCCTGATCCCAGATTTGACTTATGGTGTTATTGATACAACTCTTCAACCACAGCTAGCCTGGTCCCAGATTTGACTGTTGGTGTTATTGATACAACTCTTCAACCAAACCTAGCCTGGTCCCAGATCAGTTTGTGCTCTTTCCAACTCCACAGCTCATTGTCAATCCAGATGTGACATGACAATGACTGACGAGCTGTTGTCATGACAGCACAAACACACTGGGACTAAATAAAGTCTAATTAAAGCCTGCTACAACTGATCAAACCTCTATAGAATAGAGCTCAGGGTTTTCCCTGCCGAAGAGAAACCCTGGGATCTGGTGTCCAGAGCTTTTCCTAGTCAGGCCACATGGTCACC